>NC_056728.1:1611959528-1611987028 GCF_019279795.1 Protopterus annectens
GTACGAGGGTAGTGTGACAGTGATGAGGTCTGCAGTGGGAGTGACGGATGTGTTTAAGGTGGAGGTGGGATTACATCAAGGATCAGCTCTGAGCCCTTTCTTATTTGCAATGGCGATGGACAGGTTGATGGATGAGATCAAACAGGCGTCCCCGTGGACTATGATGTTTGCAGATGACATTGTGATCTGCAGTGAGATTAGGGAACAAACTTGTACAAAAGCTGGAACAAGTGGAGGAGACCCTGGAGAGATGGAGATATGCTCTAGAGAGAAGAGGAATGAAGGTCAGCAGGACTAAGACAGAATATATGTGTGTGAATGAGAGGGAGGATAGAGGAATGGTGAGGATGCAGGGAGTAGAGGTGGCGAAGGTGGATGAGTTTAAATACTTGGGATCAACAGTTCAGAGTAATGGTGAGTGTGGAAGAGAGGTGAAGAAGAGAGTACAGGCAGGATGGAGTGGGTGGAGAAGAGTGTCAGGAGTGATTTGTGACAGACGAGTACCAGTAAGAGTGAAAGGGAAGGTCTACAAGAGGGTAGTGAGACCAGCTATGTTATATGGGTTGGAGACGGTGGCATTGACAAAAAGGCAGGAGTCAGAGCTTGACATGGCAGAGTTGAAGATGTTAAGGTTTGCAGTGGGGTGTGATGAAGATGGACAGGATAAGGAATAAGTATATTAGCGGGTCAGCCCAGGTTGGAAGGTTTGGAGACAAAGCCAGAGAGGCAAGATTACGTTGGTTTGGACATGTGCTAAGGAGGGATGCAGAGTATATTGGGAAAAGGATGCTAAGGATGAAGCTGCCAGGTAACAGGAAAAGAGGAAGGTCTAAGATAAGGTTTATGGATGTGGTGAGAGAGGACATGCAGGTGGTTGGTGTGACAGAGCAAGATGCAGATGACAGGAAGAAATGGAAACAGTTGATCTGCTCTGGCGACCCCTAATGGGAGCAGCCGAAAGAAGAAGAAGAACAAAGTCCTTTCTGTTTTATTTCTGTATCTTATTGAACTGTGTAGGTGGTTCATGGCAACTGGCCATTTCACCATTTCACTTATTTAGGTTACACAGCTGGAAAACTGGAGCTTTAGTACTGTATTGTATTTGACCCCCCCCCACACACACACACACACACACACACACACACACACACACACACACACACACACACACATACACACACATACACATACACACACACACACACACACACACACACACACACACACACACACACATACACACACACATGCACACACTATAGCAAATGGTAACATTCACTCAGTGAAAGCAGAACAAAAATAGTACTCTGTGATTTCTGTTTTGCCTTTCTTATTAGGAAAGAAAGACTGTCCAAGCTTTTATTTTCACTTCCCTTCTGAGTGGATGGAAAAGATACACAGACAAATTACAGAAACATAATATGTATAGTGAAATACATTAAGTTACTAGTCTCAATTATGTCAAGTAAATGGGACGCACATTATGTTGTAGAAAAGCCTTTATTTTTCACATATGTAGTAATACTCAGTATTCAGTATGCATTTTAATGAAAAGGGAAATAGCCACATATGATTTAATTTTAAGGTTTTGTCTGAATGATAGGTAAAGACTATGGTATTCCTCCACATCACTCCATCTTTCATATTTCACAGCATCATTGGTATTTGTCCATTTTTTCCTATGCAAGGCTAGAATTTGGGTATTTCCATCTGCAGATCTCAGACGAGAATGTTCTTACTCTAGTACTACTGTCACTTGGGGGTAACAAACTGAGCAGTGACAAAAAATACAAGAAACAGTTTCATCCCTGCTGTAATCTTAGTGTTCAGTCACTATTTCAGGTGTACTAAAGAGTTGCATTATTTATGTAAGTCATACCAAACAAGTTTGAACTAGAATTTGTTAACCTCAGGGTCACCTTGCTATACACAGGTGTATTTAATACAGTCCCCATGAAATGTCTTTTCAGGGTGCAAAAATATTTTCTCTTGTATGTCAGCATGGGATAGATCATCAACGAGGGACTGTAATGAAGCATACATGCTCTAAAATCTAAGTGAATATTTTAAAATGTAAAGCCTGAGAATAGTGTCTCAGCAATGAGCAAACAATAGTGCTGAATAACTTTTTTTTTTGGTTAGCAACATTTTGTACATTGATTTATACAGCTCCACTTTGTGAACAAGTGTATGAATGTGTTTACGTCTAGTTTCATACTAAATTTGCACGACTCATGTGGCATCACTTACTGGTTTAATCTGGTTCTAAAACATGGCAGCTGTTATATTGCTGAGATGATTTAAGAATTGTCTACAGTCATGGTTAAAATTAAAATATTGAAAACTGTCTGTTACTTCGCTAAATGCACCAAATTAAAGATGTATTTTGGTTCATTGCTGTGAAGAAAACTAATAAAAATGTTTTTACCTTGCAGTGAATGCGATTTTACATGGTGAAGGTAAATGAACTCCTATTACTGACCTCGGTCTGTACACATCAAGGAGAAAAAGTCTGTCTGAGTCATGCAGATGATGATTTTTTTTGCCCATGCTAGTAAGTATGGGTGGACTTTGCAACAGTCTTGTGAGATGGAGGCTGAAGACATACTAAATGATCATTTCCTTATTACAGGTAAATGGGAAAAATGAGTTTCTTGTTTTCTCATAGGTAAAGTTATTATTTCATCTTTTAATGCTCTGAGGATCAGGGAATTGTATGGAGAGATTGGATACCACTGATGTTCTTTATATTGATCACTGCTGCAGTAGCCTAATCTATATGGCTTATGTTTGCCAAACACTTAATGGCTGGCCATTTTCCAAAGCTTCAGGGCACCTTCACTCACCCAAACCATTGGTCAGCTTGAGCTGAGCTGACTAAAAGTCCTGTTAGGGCACGAAGGCCTTCTGAGCTTTCCTGCTGCCAAAGAGAGTGCTCCTCTGCAGGCTTTTGAGGATAGAAAGTCAGCAAATGCTCTTCCACTGGTATGCAGATAAGTTCCCTTTAGGAAATAACTTTCCACTTTATTTTTTGTGACAGAAAACATACTTTTTCTGTAAAAGTTTTATATTTTAGCTAAGAAAAAATATTTTAAATGACTGACGTGACTTTTATTTACTTTTAAATGGGAGTTTCACTTTTTTGCTGTTGTGGTAAAAGTTGTTAAACGTACTTGTTCTGTGAGGAAAAAATGTGCGGTTTCACTTTTTTGGGCCTGGGATAATGGTTTAAAGTGTTTTTATTGTGTTTTACTGGGGAAAAGTTGCTTTTGTAGAATGTTCCCTTTTTTTGACAAAACTTCCACAGGAATTGGCCACCTTTTTCAGCTTAACCATTGAAAAACCTACCAGTTCTTCTGTTGTACCCTTCTTCCAGCCAAAAAAAAAAAGAAAACATTGTTAAGCAGCCTATGGTCCCACAGTAGGCAGATATTGTGTCTCAGCCACATGTACTGTAAGTGACTGTTGTGGCCAAAGCTGGTTTCTTGGACCTCTCATCTTTTACCTTGGGTCCTGCTGGTACAGTCCCCACAGCCACCATGGACCAGGGGTTAGACACATCATCTACAGCTGTTGGTGTGCCCTTGTCAGGCAGGGGACAACCACTGTTGTTAGTCTTGAGAGTAAGGGCAGGAAATGCCTTTCTGCCTAGCCAAAAAGCTGTGCCCAACCTTAGGGAGGTGATTGCTGACAATTCTGGGTTTGTTTCTTCAAGAATTCCTGTTAAAAAGTAACTTAACACTAAATACAGGTATTCTGTCTTAGTGACACTGGGCAGGAGTAATTTAATTGCACTTAGTTCAAGTTTTTTTTTTCAAACACCTTTACTGAATTATTACTTGTGACATAGGCAAATTTACATTAATATAAAAGTAATTAAACTATATTAACATAACAAACATTATACTTCACATATATTGCTTTATATCATATAACCTAAGACATTTTACATAAATTATTCATTTCCTGCTTTTTTTTTAAACAAGACACATCTTTATTAAACCATCACCTACTATATAGGGAATCATACATTTTATATATATATATATATATATATATATATATATATATATATGAGAGAGGGAGAGAGAGAGCACAAGTAGAAAACTATAATTCACAATGGAAAGGGATGATGATGAAATGGGGAGAACTCAAGAAACAAGGAGAGACTGGGATTTTGGATGCAGGCTTTTAAGGAGAATAACACTTAGTTCAAAGCTTAGTACAGACTCTTAACCCTTCTCTTCTGGCTAGTTCTGGTAAAAGTTAAATGGATTCTTACTTTCCTGGGTAGATCCAAGAGTTTGAACCTCAAAAGGAATGTGAAGGGACAGACGTCTGATAGATTCTATGTAGAGTGCGACTTTGGATAGTCCATGTGAAGGATTCTCATTCACTGAGACTGTTTCCAGAATGAAAAAAGTCCAAAGCATACAAACAGAACACACCAGACTTCTCCTTAGTGTTAAGAGCTTTCATCTTTTCATTTTGCGGACTTCTTCAGGGCGTAATTTGTGAGGTAACAATCAGTATTTGGTTAAGGAAGTCACAACCAGGCTAGCAAGTCTTTTGAAGAAGTCTGCAGAATAAAAAAGATAAACGTGCTTAGAACTTGCTATCAAGAAAGCTAGTATGTCCAATTTGTATGTTTTGGATTTTGGATTTGTTTTTGGTGTACTAGATTCATGTTCAGTTACTTTTTTATTTTATTTCCAGAATGAATTCATTGTTTCACTGGGAAAACAGTGATGTTTCCCAGTACCTCAGAAAGTATTATGAATTGTTACAACTGGAATTTCTAGAACCTTATGCTTATTCCTCCTTTTGTTTCTGCTTTGAGGATAATTTTGTCACAGCCAGCAATTTTCCTGACAGCTTGCTTTCTCTAAAAAAGCAGATAGATTATATAAAGTTTGTCAGTCTTTTTAAGTTTTTATACACTAATTTCAGACCTGGCCTAGCAGCTATGGCTTTAATAAATACAGCTGCTGTGAAACATTTTGTTAATACTAATCCCCTCCTTCTGACAAGAATGGGAAGGCTTTTGATAGATTTTGGGAAAAGTGTGTGGTTCTGCAACTCTTGTTTTTAGAATTCCCAACTCTCAGCTGTCAGGTTCATATACTGAAGTTTATCCTGGCTGCTTGTGCGAACAAGGAAGATTTTGGCATCTGTTTCTTCTTATGAGGAGAAATCTTCTTTATGTAATTTAGCTTCTGCTGTTTCTCATTTTTTTTCTGGCAGCTTCTCACAGGATTGTTTTTTTGGTGTGTCTGCTGGATACATTAATCCAAAGAGTTTTTCTTCCACAAGAAAAACTAGATCTGTATTTAGATCTATTTGTGGAGTTTTCCACTCCAGCTTGTATCTCAACAAGGAAATTCCTCAGGTTTCTGGATCTCACGGCATCAACGATACTCATGATATCATGATATCTCCTGCAAGACTCCACATGAGAAAGTTGCAATGGTACCTGAAGTCTGTATGTCCCAGTATCTGCACTCCTTCATTTTTCAAATTCTAATTTTAGGGTTTGTGAAAAGAGAGATTATGTGGTGGAGACAATGACTCTCTCACAATCTAGGTCTCCTACCCCCCCCTAACTTGTTCCAGTACAGTCAGCCACTATAAATGTTTTTGACTTTGCCTGGGGAGCTGTGTCAGTGGGAATAAAAGGGAAGGGTCTTTAGAACAAAAAGACAGACCAAACATGTCAAGAGAAAAGAGATGTTAGCTTATTCTAAATCATTTATTTTCCCTGGGACCTCCACAAGTGTTTATAGACCATGCCACAGTCATGTGGTATGTAAACAAGCAAGGAAACCAGATTTTACCTTTTGTGAAGACTAGTCATGGTAACCTGGTATATAACTTTTTTAGTGCAGCCTCATTCTACAGGTGTTTTAAATTCAGTGAGAGCAAAATTGTTTGGTGGACAAGCTTAGCAGGATCAGGACATACCATCACAGATGGAAAATGAATCGCAGGGTATTCCAATACTTGATCCATTTGTGAGGAACACCTCAAATAGATATGTTGTCTCTTCTCCAAGTAATCTGTTGTCTAAATTCTGCTCCAGGACTCCATGCAAGAAGGCATTGAAGACAGATGCCTTTTCTTTGGAAAGCAATGTTCCTGTATGCTTTTCCACCCTTTCCACTAATATCCAGGGTACTTCTGAAGATTCAGAGGGACTCCCCAAAGATCACTTGTGATGACTACCTTCTGATCCAGGCAACCCTGGTTCTCACTTCTTCTGGAAATGGCCTAGGTCAATTACCACAACCTTCCTCACAGACTAGCTTCACTCTACAAGACCAGGGGTGTTTGATATATCCTGACCCCAAACAACTGCAGTTGATTGCCTGGATATTAATTCTTTTAGGCACTTTTTTTCCAGAGGACGTGCAGCAGGTATTAATGGATGCAGGAAAATCTGCTCTTAGAAAATCATATATTAGCAAATGGAAAATGTTGTTTTCTAGTTGGTTCCAACAAAGGAACCAGTACTCATGCAGGGTTAGTATTTCTCTGGTTTTACATTATTTGTGTGAGTTACTATCCTATGGCTTTGTCTTACTTCTCAGTCAAGGTTCATTTGTTTGCCATTTCAGCATATCAGCCCATGGATATCCCTCTTTCGGTGCAGTCTCATGTGAAAATGTTTTTGAAAAGGGTGTTGCATAAGAAGCCTCCTAGAAAACAAGTTCTTCTCCTTGAGATCTTAATTTTGTGTTAGAAAAATGAACTCTTGCTCCAGTTGAACCAGCTCATAGGTTCATAGGTTCATAGGTAGGTACTAGGCTATCTGCCCGAAGGCATTTATAAGCCTATCTGGAATGTGTTGGCTTTTGCCGCCCCTTTAGATTAGTTCCCTGTGCCTCTGTCCAGCAGAGCCATTGAAGTGATCCCTGGGGTAAACTTTCTGTTTCCCATCCACTTGTCAAGGTTTCTCTTGAAGAGGGTTAGCGAGGAGTTCTACCTAATGTAGATTGGAATCTTATTCCAGAGCATGGGAAGTCTCTGGGACAGGAATCTATCTCTCTAGCACGTCCTGCTTATTGTTGTGGTGAGGTTTAGATCCCTGGAGCATGTGGCTTGAGGGGATATGGTTTTCTTTAGGTGGAGCATGTCCATCAATTCTGGGTTGGACATGGCCTTGTATGTCAGGCAGAGATCACATCTATGTAGGTGGTATGCAACCGAGTACAGCTGGAGTTTCTTCAGTCGAGTTGCATAGGACATCTGCTTGAGGCCAGTGATCCTCTTGGTGTGGTCTTTCCAGTTGTTACATGTGTCTTGTAAGGTACATCCCAAATGGGGCATTGTACTCTATGATGGGTCTGATGAGTGATGTGTAGAGGGGCCCAATGACCTCTTTCGATCTGGATGCAAACCCTTTTGTGATTAGGTGGGCCACATAGAAGGATTTTCTAACCACTTTGGCAATGTGATTTTCAAAGGAGAGGTTACTATCTACTTGGGTCGCAAGATCCCTTATTACATCTTCCATATTTAGGAGGCTACCACCTATGTGGTAGTTTGTGGGTACTTTGTTTTTTCCAAAGGGGATGACTATGCACTTTTTGGCATTTAGCTTGAGACCATGGTTTGACACCAGGTATCTGTCTCAGTGATACCCTTTTGGAGGATGTCTGTGTCAGCTGGAGAGTCAATTATAGCCCCTAGTTTGCAGTCGTCTGTGAACTTGGTGAGCCATAGTCCTCCTGTGCTTGCCTGTACCTCTGAGAGGTATATGCCAAACAGGAGGGATCCCAGGACTGAGCCCTGGGGAACACCACTTGTAACAGGTTTAGAGTCAGACCTAGCTCCTGCAACTCTTACTATGTGGGTTCTGTCCGTGAACCAGTTGGCAACCCATCTCATGACGTAGGGGTTTATGTTCAGGCTGGTGAGCTTGTCAATAATACCTGAGTGGGGAATAGTGTCGAAGGCCTTTGTGAGGTCTAGGTAGGCTGTGTGGACCACCTTTCCCTCGTCTATAGCCTTGGTAACTGTCTCAAAGAAGTCCACCAGGTTTAAGAGGCATGATCTGCTCTTAACAAAGCTGAACTGGGTTGAGTCCAGTGTTTGGAGGTTTCCAGTGTCTCTGTTAATGAGATCCATGATGATGTGCTCCATAGCTTTGCAGACCAAGCTAGTCAGGCTTATAGGGCGATAGTTCCCGGGGTCCGTTGTGGCTCCACTTTTGTGGAGAGGAATAACTGTTGCTGTGCACCACTCTCTGGGCACGTAGCCTGTGGAGAGGCTGAGTTTAAAAAGTGTGTTTAGGTGAGGGATTAGTTCATCTTTGAGCTCATGTAGGACGCAGCCTGGGACACCGTCTGGTCGCATTGATGCTGTGTTTTTGGCTTTGAAAAGGGCTGTTTTATCCTGAGTGTCTGTGATTTCAGGGGCACTATATTCTTCTGGTATAGTTATGGTCCCTTTTGGGGGTGAGAGGGGGGTGAAGTTTGCACTGAACCTGTCTGCCAGGATGTTGGCTATATCAGTCAGTTCAGTGTATTTCATGCCATTCTGCACTAACTCTGAGCAGATCTGAGAATTGCCACTTAGATTCTTGACATAGCTAAAGAATGCCTTGTGGTTATCTTTGGAGTTCATGGCAATTTTTCTTTTGAAGCTAGCCTTGAATGATTTTATGAGGGAACATAGTTTCTTGCTGATACTGATCAGGGATGTCTTCCCTTCTTGGGATTTTACTCTTTTCTGTACTAGTTTCCTCCTTCTATTGTATAGCTTGTTTATGGCAGGGGTCCACCAGACTGTTTTCCTTTTCTTGGAGGAGTGAGTCTTGGTTTTGTTTGGGATAGCATGATCCATGCATTCTTGTAGGTGCCCATAGAGTGCATTAGTAAAGGATTTTGCAGCTTGGACAGCGTTATCCTTTAGCATGGGGGCTTTGAAACTTCCCACCTTGGTCTTAAGTAACTTGAAGTTTGCTTTTAAAAAGTTTTTCACGGTGGTTTCTTTGACCAGGAGTGGTGGCGGAATGTGGATATCCAGAGTGATTAGTTTATGGTCAGATCTAACTAGCGAGGGGTTGACCTCCGGTGTGGAACACCGGTCGCCCATGTTGGTGATGACCAGGTCCAATATGTTGTCACCTCTGGTGGGGATGTTAACCAGTTGATCCAGGGCATTTGAGTTTATAAATTCTAGGAAATGTTGGGCCAGGGAGTTCGTACTTCTTAACTTAACTTGAGTAATTCTCCTAGTTAATGTTTGGATAATTGAAATCACCCAATATCAGAGTGTTTGGTAGGACCTTTATGTTTCCCAGTGTTTCCAGGAATGCGGATTGGGGGTCCTGGGACATGGTGGGTGATCTGTAGCAAGCTATAATTTGAATAGCAGTTTTAACCATTGTTACGTGCACGTGGATGATCTCTGAGGCATCATGCTGTGCCACTAACCTGGAGGTGTGGGTATCCTTGATGAATATGCCTACTCCCCCGCCTTTTGTATTTCGGACTGGGTTTTGTGGCCAAAATGTATGGTATGAGTTGTAGCCTGGTAGTGCTGGGGTGCTCTCTGGAGCCTTAAACTAGGTTTCTTTACTGCACATATATCGATTTTCCCCATACTGAGGAGTGCCTCGAGTGTGTGCATTTTGAGGTTTAGACTTCTGGCATTGAGCAACACTACCCTCAGTTTTTTGTTACTTGTGCTATTTATGGCGGTGGGTTTGTCTTTTGAGCCTTGCCTAAAAAAAGGCACTATGGGGGTGGCAAGAGCCATGGCCAGTATTCGAAAGCCTAAGGGTGACAGGTGCAAACCGTCTCTAGCAAAGCAGTGTGGCTTGTCGAGCATGTCATCCCAGGCTGACAGACACTGCATCCCCTTTGAATGACCCCAGATGCTTAGCCAATTGTTGAAATTGATAATTTTTTCTCTATACCGTGGTGTCATTCTTGGTGAGGGCAGGATGCTACTCAGGGTCAGGGTCATACCAGCCTGGGCTACGTGATCAGAGAGCTCCTCCATGTCTCTTTTCATGTAGTCCAGGGAGGTACGGCTCAGATCATTCACACCAACATGGACAATGACAGAGTCATATTTGTACTTGTTCTGGAGTGACCTGAGTGCTTGTGTTATGTGGTGGATCCTGGCACCCGACAGGCAAATAACAGTAACCTTCTCCTTGTTCAGCCTGGTGAGTGGGACGTCAGTGTGCCTGACTATAGAGTCACTTATTACTAGCGTGTTGGGCGTGTTATTTTGCCTTAAGGGCTGTGATTGTGTGGCACACTGGTTTTGTGAAGTATGTGTTTCATGGTTTGTGTTGGGGGGTGGAGGTTGCTTGGATGTCTGCTTTGGAGGTCTCTGTTGCTTTTGCAGATTTTTATTTAGAGCCTCTGAGTATGTTTTTGTGTATTTGTGTGTTTTTTGCCACTGCTGGTTTCATAGGCCTATGTGAGACTGGTGGTGTGATGCAAGTAATTCCCTTCTCCTCTTGACTGCCTGGTCCAGTCTTGGGTTGAGAGAGCTTAGCCTCCAGTTTGGCTGTATAATTGCATTTCTCGCATTTATTAGTGCATTAGACTGACGAGTTTCTTGGCATGGAAAATAGTCTTACTTATTGTTTTGACCTCTGCTAGAAGAGTTTCTGAGTTGTAGGCTCTTATGGTGGGTTAACCTTCTCAGTTTTCAGAAAGATGGGGTTTTGTTGAGAACTAATCCTTAATTTATGCCTAAAGTGGTATCTGAGTTTACTTTAAACCAAGCTATCAATCTCCCTGCCTTCTTTCCAGAACCTAAAAATGAGGGAGAAAGGAAACTTCACACCGTGAATTTCCATAGACAGGGTACTATCTTGATAGAACTTCTGATCATTTATTAGTTTCTTGTGAAACCAGGATAACTAGTACTTAGAGTATTTTCAATTGGCTGTCTCATGCTATTATTTTTTGTTAGTCTCACCTCAACAAAACTATTCAAGACAGGTTCAAGTCTCATTCTATTAGGGGCTTGGCTTCATTCAAATATTAAATTAGTGCACATAAGTTGTTACCTATTTTTAACCAATGTTTTATCATTCTGTCTAACTTGGTATAATTATTTAAACTATAGATCTTTTTGTATTATAGGTTTATAGGTAAGTACTAGGATAGCCCTTGCTAGTCACTTTAAGCCTAACCAGTTTCCCTTGTTGTGCTTCAAATAAACCATCCCATTTTGTTATTGATTAGCCTTAGCCATCCCATGGTCAATAATTATATATTAATCCTAATGAGAATAACTGGGATCACACCATAAATAAATTGAGGGGACCCATATGTGGAATAATGCATTTAGGAGCTGCATCTATCCATTAGTAGTACAGGGGTCAGTCCTGAGGTAAATTTTCTTTTTCCCATCCATAGATCTAATTTGGACTTGAAAATGGGCAGGGATGAACTTTGTTTTATGTGGATAGGGAATCTGTTTCACAACAGCAGTATCCTCTGCAAAATATACTTATCCCTCCAAACAGTTCTGCTGATGTTGCATTATTTTTGAAGCTTATAACATTTTTGTTATTAAAATGTTTTTGTTATACTTTGGAACTTTTCTCTCATAGCCTCGGTTGAAAATGGACACCTACCCAGTTGGACTTTCCTGGTAATCAAATGTCAGTACAGATACACATGAAATAAATACAACCTGTGGCTTTTTGAAAAAGGTTGGGTTTGGTAAGCATTCTAGAAGCAGCAACTTGGTCCTCTGAGCATACTTTTACAAAGGACTATAAACTGTCCAGGTGTAGGACAGGCTTTGCTTGGACCATATCCTTCATCCTCCCAGTCTATCTAAGGTACATTAGTCTACTTATATAGCTTAAGCTACAGTAGCAGTGGTCAGTATGAAGAACATAGTACTGCTGTATAAGTAAATTTACTATAAGAGTAAGTGTCTAAATGATCACTGCTGCAGTAGCCACTTCCTCCCACCATCCCATATATATATATATATATATATATATATATATATATATATATATATATATATATATATATATATTATGTCAGGGTGGGGGCATATATTTTTCTTTTCCTAGACTTGTCCTTCTTGGGACTTTAGCCTCTCTCTCTCTCTCTCTCTCTCTCTCTCTCTGTTGTCATTCAAGCTCTGAATGTCTTGGCATCCCAAATTTGACTTTCAGTCATCTCAGATCAAGCTATCTAATAGTTTTGATGGGTGGCAGATGTCCTGAAGCTTTAGAAGCTGTCTGGCTAGCCATTATGTCCTTGTCGGGACATAAAGCAATTAACTTAGGCTACTGCAGCAGTGATCATTCGAACATCTACTGTTTTGTTAAGTTTATTTACACAGATATACTTCCCATTAAATTAATTTAATAAAATAAGGAAAACTAAAACTGATTTTTTTTCTTTACTTTAAGCACAAAACATTGGCTGATTGAATATTTCTAATGTCCATATCTGATACCTGGCAGTTGAGGACTGAGCAACCGAAATATTGTTTTAGAAAAAAATGTTTGCTTGGTCAGAAAACATTCATTCGGTGGATAAAGATAGTTTATTTCTGAACTTGCACTTGTGGGTTCAGATATAGAAAATAGTATTTTCTTTGTTTGAGGTCCAGGTTAAGTCCTTTTAGGCAGAAAACTGCAAATTTCCTAAACTGGCAATCACATGTCAAGGAAATGGCATATTCAGTATCATTACAGACTGTTTTGGACAGCAGTGGAAAGCACAGAGCATGTTTATATGGAGTATTTTGTCATTACTAATGCACACATATATAGTTTTAAATACAGAAAAATAATCTTCATACCTCTCAGCTGTCCGGAATTTCAGGCTATCTAGGTTTTTGCCTTGTTGTTTTTGGTCTGTCCCTCATAAAGCTTGTATTTTTCTGGCAAATCATTGAGAATTTAAATCACTAAATAATGACAGACATTTGAGTTTCAAATTTCATATCCTTCACAAAATGTATGCTAATTCATAATCTGTTATTCTGTCAGTTTTCTAAGTTTATAAGTGCAGTATTTAAAATCTATCCCTGACTTTCGCCCATTATTTTCGATTTCCCTAGAATTCTTGTGCTAAGGGGTTGAAAGGTATCAGAAGCATAGGAAGGGTAGGGAGAACGGGGCAGCTGACCTGGGTGCAAGGTGTTTCTTTTCTTTCTCTCTCTCTCTCTCTCCTGTTGAAGAGCTGAAAGGGTATGGATCTGGAGCCAGTGGACCTTTTCTGGGTTTTTTTTGCTCTTTAACTTAAGAGCTATAGGAAAGAACCTTGGAGATTGGATGGGAGATAGGAAATTCACCCCGGGGATCACGTCAGTCACCCTGCTAGACAGGGGTCCAGGGAAGTAAATATCGGGGGAAGAAATAACCAGGGAATTGTTATGGCTAAGCTTGTATAGGCCCTAGGGCCGATAGCCTAGTACCAACCTATGAACCTATGAGTAGGGTGCCAGATCCGGGACAGGTACTGGGTGCTAAATGAGTCAGCTCTGAGAAGTATGGTTATCTTTATTTCAGTTATAAACACTTGGAGGCTAGCCACTTCATTGCATACTGACAGAAACTTGACAGTAGGTAATGGCACACCCTGTAAGTCAGAGTCATGGGAGTGAGTCGAGAAAGAAAGTACATAGAGTGTGGGAGCAGAAGGGCTACAATGTGTACTGTGGCTTTATTTCTGAATGAAACTCAGGTCGTTTGGTACACTGAAATGTAAATCTTGCAGCTAGTGAGGAATTACCCTGAAGAAGCTATTGTTGAATAGAAAATAGGGTGCATTTTGTTTTTTCTTTTAAGCTGGTGCATGAAATGTCCTAAATTGCAAGTTACTGAGGCCAAGGATGAGAAAATGTTCTCTGCAGTTACTACATTTTTGGTCATGGTGCTTCTTCATAGGTTCATAGGTTCATACTAGGCTATCTGCCCGAGGGCATTTACAAGCCTAGCCCATCGTTTTGTGGCTTACGCCACCCCTTTAGTATGGGGAACTATACCCATTATTTTGCTGTGCCTCTGTCGAGCAGTGACACTGAGGTAATCCCTGGGGTATATCTGCGATCTCCCATCCATTGGTCAAGATTTCTCTTGAACAAGGCCAGCGAGGTGCTCTGCCTCACATATACCGGGATTTTGTTCCACAGCATAGGGAGTCTTTGGGTGATGAATCTATCCCTCCAGCACGTCCTATTAATAGCCGTGTCGAGGTTTAAGTCTCCGCCTTGTGGCTCTGATGGATCTAGATTTTTGAGGTGAAGCATATTCATCAAATCTGGGTTTGACATGGCCTTGTATGTTAGGCAAAGGTCACCTCTGAGCAAGCGACTGAATAGAGCTGGAGTTCTTTCAGTCGGGCAGCATAGGACAGATTTTGAGACCCTTTATCCTTTTGGTGAGGAACTTTTGTGGCCTCTCCAGCTGCTGCAAGTGTCGGGTCAGATACATTCCGAATGGGGCATTGTACTCAATCATTGGTCTGATGAGTGATGAGTAAAGGGAGACTATGACCTCCCTTGATCTAGATGAGAATCCCTTCATGATAAGGTGGGCAATGTAGAAGGTCTTCCTAACTACTTTAGCTACATGGGTGTCGAATGACAGACTACTATCAACCTGGGTCCCCAGGTCCCTGATAACTTCTTCTGTGCTCAGTGGATTGCCACCTATTTGGTAGCTAGGGGTAACCTTGTTTTTCCCGAAGGGTATGACTATGCATTTTTTGGCATTCAACTTTAGGCCGTGGCTCTGGCACCAGTTATCCGCTTCTGTGAGACCCTTCTGAAGGATATCTGTGTCAGATGTATTTTCTACTATGGCCCAGTTTGCAGTCATCTGCAAACTTTGTCAGCCATAACCCTCCTGTGTTTGCTTGTACTTCAGAAAAGTAGATGCCAAACAAGAGTGGGCCCAGGACTGAGCCCTGTGGGACACCACTTGTGACAGGCTTTGAGTCTGACATGGCGCCAGCAACTCTGACCCTGTGGGTTCTGTCACTCAGCCAGTTTGCAACCCATCTTGTAATGTATGGGTTAACATTTAAGCTGATGAGTTTTTCAATGATACCCGAGTGGGGTATTGTATCAAAGGCCTTAGCCAGATCGAGGTAGGCTGTATGGACTGCCTTTCCTTCATCAATGGCTTTGGTGACTGTTTCAAAAGTCAACCAAGTTTAAAAGGCATGATCTGCCTTTGACAAAGCCAAACTGGGTTGGATCCAAAGTCTGCAAATTCCCTATGTCTTTATTTATGAGGTCCATTATGATCCTCTCCATGGCTTTGCAGATAAGGCTTGTCAAGCTAATGGGCCGGTAATTTCCAGGGTCGGTGGAGGCACCGCCTTTGTGAAGTGGGACCACAGTTGCAGTGCGCCACTACCTGGGTAATGTATCCAGAGGTAAGACTTTGATTAAACAGCTGTCCTAGCTGTGGGTTTAATTCCTCATTGAGTTCGTGGAGCACACAGCCGGGGACACCATCAGGTCCCATGGATGCTGTGTTTTTTGCTTTGGAGAGAGCAGTTCTCACTTGGGCATTGGAGATGTTTGGGGCTGCAATCGTTTGGTATAGATATCTCTCCTTGTGGGGGGGGGAGAAGTTTGCACTGAACCTGTCAGCCAGTATGTTGGCAATGTCTGTAGGATCAGTAATCTTCACATCATTTTGAACTAGTTCTGAGCATATCTGGGAGTTTCCTCCCAGGTTTCTAACATAGCTAAAGAAGGCCTTATGATTGTCTTTTGAGTCTTTAGCTATTTTTCTCTCTTATTTTTTCCTTATTTACTTGGGTTGGAGCTTGGCATAATGGTTAAGTTGCTAACCTCACATACAAGAGGTACATATTTTGATACTCACTAAAGGAAATTGCCTAGGCTTAAAATGGTCCTCAAGGGAAACTAGCCTAGTACTTACCTATGAACCTATTTAACCTACATATAGATATACACTTAATTATTTCCTGTTGTTTTCTTATACTTTTGTAATTAGGCTACCAGTGCTTCTCTCAGCAGTTTTTTATTTATAGAAATTTACATTTTTATAGCAGATAACGATAGCTTCACCCATCTTCACTGACCATTGTAACACTTATAAACTACAGATCCTAATCATCAGATGAGACTGCATTCCATCCTTCTACACATTGCTTGCCTCAAACATTCTTAATTTTTTCCATTGCTTTTGAACTTTGAACTTTACCAGAAGACTTTTCAGGGCACCTTCATTCTGTCAAAAATTTGAATTGAATTGTTACTTCTTTGTTTTTTGCATCTTTTTTCTGAAATATTATTTGTGTTTGCATCTGTCAGCTGGTATGTTCCAGGTGGGTAGAGCCCTTTACAGTGGAGGCCTGTTTAGAATAACACAGGTTTGAATAGTGACTTGGAAGCTGAAGGAGCCAGCTGGGGGAGGGAGAGAAGTGAATGGGGCAATGTCTACTTACCTTTACGTGAGAGGGTGAGGAGAAAAGTGTGCCCTCAGTGATAACCAGTGGACACCTAGACAAAAAGCATCTGCTTCTAAGGCTAGCAATGCTATTTGTGGGTTATATCACCCATGAAAGCAAGTGATTAATCCCATGATTCACCAGTGATCCTAATTTTCCACTTTATTTCTGCCTAGCTAAGGAGAGTTCACCCATTTTCTCTGTTGACTCTGGGAGGTGTGGTTGTCTAGGTCTAGGACAATCTGGTGTGATGTCTGTGTAACAAAGTTCTCTTAATGATCCATTTATTTGTTGTTGGTATACTTAACTCACTGTACCTCTACAGAGTATATGTATATACATACATTAAGCAATCTGTCTGTGTCTTCCAGCAAGCTAAGATGTTGTTCTCTGTGGTGCATTTCAAACGACTGTACTTCAGGATATGTTATAAATGGCAGCTGTGAAACTGAACAAAAAGAAAGAAACCAAAACTGGATGACATATTTCTTATGGAAAATCATTTTAAAGGTACACAAAGGAAGTTAAACTTTTCATTTAACCTGAATGAGACACTATCCCATCATTCTCTATCCTTAGTTGAAAGTCTGCAATTACCATTTCTTTGAATGCTTGATACATTTTTGAATATTTTATATGAAGTTCATATCAGAGTAGATCCTATTTGTGGATAGTTGACAAAGCAAGGGGAGCTGGGATTGTTGGAGATCCTTTGTCAACAGTTTGTTTCTGGCGAAGACAGAAAACAGCAGCAGGAGGATGAGCTGTTCAGGGAGTAAACAAGGTAGTACCCTAATGACAGTTAAAAGAGGGAAAACATGGCCTGATCACAAAGGATTGTGCCATTTCTGAAATAAGTTCCTGTTCTGGAGTGAATACACAACCAGCACTGTATTGCTTACACTACTGGTCAGAAAATGGGGAGCTTAGCCTAATCCCTGACTAAAGCTCTAGAGAGCGAGGTGTGAATAACAGGCATCTGAGGGCTGCAGTGAGTGGCTGATCCTGACTCATCATTCCTAGTGGGGAAAACTGAGTTTGAAGTCCCACAGAGCAATCGACATTCTATGAATAGTACCAAGCCAGGCCTGAGCAAAGGAGCAAAAGGAAATACTGCCGATGAATAGACATGATATATGTGTATGGAAATATGCATGTCTCTTCCCAGTGTGGACTTGGCACAGCAGAGATTTTATTGCATTTGCTGGCTGCCAGATGTAATAAATGGAAACTAAACATAATTAAAAATACAGCCCTGTATGATAACAATCACACACCACTAAGCTTTGGAGATTAAAACCAACAAACAAGAGAGCAGTAAGCTAGATGGTCAAGCAAGCATGGAGGAAATTGTGCCAAAAGCAAACCAAGCTGGGAGTTCAGCTATGACAGTGGGTAATAGGATAAAATAAGGCATCAAGTGAAAGGACGGCATTTATCTGTCCTCCTGTCTCCAGCTACACTACAGAGGGTCTTGAGTAGAGTGGTGGACCATACTAGGGGTTATGGTGACCTGGTCACAAAAATTCAAAAATGAATAATAGACTGAAAAAAAGAGAGATGATTAGCATATCTATTTCTGCAGAGAAAACAATAATTCTTGTCTTATGAACCAACTCAACAGCCAAAAATTTTGTCAACATCTCTTATTTCCTTGGTGTAGAGCATGGCTGTTAATGCATTATGACTACACACTTACAGATATAATTGTGTCAACATGAGACAAATAGTTTATCTAGTCTGCTTGTACTGTTTCAGTTTTCCTTCTGCTGCTGTTCCTTTCCCACCTTCTACCTCCTTTGTTGTAACTGGCTCAGACCCTCTTCAGTGCTTCTGCTGTTCTGCGCTACCCATTGTGGGAGGTTATCCTTCCTGGCTGTGATCCTTTTCATGAAGCTAGACTCCCTTATGTGAAAATGAATCCCTCTTCTACTTTCCCTGTCCTTCATTCTGAGATCCAGTCCTATTACCTGTTTAATGTACCCAGATCATGTTGGTGTTTCTATTCTTCTCTTAAATGAAATTGATCTCAGTCTGAAGTGTTTTCTCAAGTCAAGTTACACAACCTTTTGTAGTGTTTCTCTAAACAATCTTTATCAGGGTAATACCTGTGTAAGGTCTCCATGAGTGGAGGTGGTACTCACATAAGGTCTCACTAGTGTTTTGTAGAGGGCGAGGATCTTTTTACTTGTCCAATCCACTCTGTTCCTTTAGCAGTGCTGCCCAGTATTATGATGGCCTTTGCTGCTTGCTGCCTTATTACAGGTCTCCTAGCAAATCTCCCCTGCTGTGATAATTACTGTCAGGTGCCCTTCCTGTTCTGTAAACTGCAGATTTACCTCCCCTAGCTTGTATTCTGTCACTGGCTTGTCAGTTCCTTAGTGCAACCCCATACATTTATTTAGGTTAAAGCTGAGCTGCCAGTTACAACCTATGTTGCTAATCTTCAAAAACCCTCTTTAAAATTCTCCCTCTTTCACATTCTTTCTGCCATCTTTGTGTTCTCCTAAAATAGGTTTAGTCTCTTCTCCATTCCCAGTGTAATTTCACATGCATAGACAGACACAGTGAGAAATGCAGGACCCACAACTGGCACTAGCAGTACACCACTTGGTATTTCCTTTCTTCTAACAATAGCGCTACCATCCTCTTTGTCCAGCCCTCAGTGAACTTCCTGTTCATTTAATTAACTTTTCACCTGTACCAGCCAGCCTCTCTTAATACTCCCAACAAGATGGGGCTAAAGGCCTGACGATTATCAAGGCTATTCTTTCTTCCAGTTAATCTCAGTTCACCTTCCTTCTCACAGATTTGTTAATTTGGATTAGCTGGGTTGATGGGATTTCCTGACTGAAAACTTTTAATGACTACTACGCCGAAGGTTACTATTCTCCAAAAAGTTGGCTGACCTTTCCAGGCATTGAGGTCAGGCTTACTGGCCTGTAGATCTATGGAATGCCCTGGCTCCTGTTCTTACAGAGACAGACCATTACTGTGACACTGTCCCATCTTATGGGGGAGTATGGCAGATGTCAGAACATTATTAAAAATAAGAGATGGGGATCCATCAGACCAGGCTAGTCATTTAAAGTCCTAGGTGGTAATCCATCTGCCACTTCTTGAGCCTTATCCTACCTTTAGCACTAAAAAGGTCTCTCCATACTGTTCTCTGTATACATGTACATTGCTCCATTTGCCCATATTTCTCCCATGTTTCTTCTGTCCACCAAAACCCCTGTATTTTTTGTGAACTTTAAAGCAAAGATGTGTTTAGAATTGTTCTTAGTCATACAATCCTTTTACCTATTACTGTCCTTTACTGTATTTATTTCTCCTCCCATCTGTACCTAAAGAACTAGTTACATTTATTCCTTCTTACTCTTTCAGTCCTGTCTTGGCCCTCCTGAAATCCTAGCTGCAGTCCCCTTAGCTTGCTTGTGCCACCCTCTAAACTGATTTCTGATTACTTTCATACTTTTTAGGATCTTTATCCTCAATGGTATGCTGCCATGACCACTACTTTTAATCACACCTGTTTCATTTTTTCCTTCTTCTGAGCTTCTTCTTTCTGCTCAGCTCACCTTCTGTTGTTTTCTACATTGCATCCATTATGTATTTATATACTGTGATGTAGATCTATTTTGGGTTCAGCACTTTTCGCAAGAGAATTTATCATACTTAGCCTCCTTCGTTCTCCCAATTCTTCAAAGCCATACTTTCCCTTTTATTATAGTGGCCATCCTATATATTATTTGTACTTATCTTGATAGCAAACTATATCATCACATAGTCTGTATTTGCTACAGGGTGCCTTTACTTTTACATCCCTTACTTCTCCTGTCTTGCTCAGCACTATGTCCAACATTTTCCTTTCTTAGTTCCCTCCTTCACACTTTTTAAGAAGTCTTCCTGGTCTGTTATTTCTACAAATTTATTT
Organism: Protopterus annectens; assembly: GCF_019279795.1. Taxonomy (NCBI): domain Eukaryota; kingdom Metazoa; phylum Chordata; order Ceratodontiformes; family Protopteridae; genus Protopterus; species Protopterus annectens. The sequence goes on from NC_056728.1 coordinate 1,611,979,899, forward strand.
CCCTTTCACCTCTGATGCTAGGATGTTCCACTTCATGATAGACAGATGTCTTCTTGGTACCACCATCCTTTTTTTCTGTTGCCCTATTTCCTGAACTTTTTTTATCATTTCATCGTCATTGTTTGATATGGGGGGGGCATTACCTATGAACTAGTTCTTTCATTTTTGTCCTGCAACCTTGGTTTCCTGAAAGATGATTTTTTATTTAGTTCCCTTCAATCCTCTTTTCCATAATTTCTTCTTTTACCATTAGATTGATTTTCAATTGTATACTCACTGTTACTCGTTTACTGCCTATGATGTCCTTTCTAAATATCCTATAGCTATGAATTACCACAGCTCAGTTCTTTCTGCCATTAGCCCAGGTCTCATGTTACTCTCACTCTGTCTAGGTTCTGTCTTCTTATAAACTGCTTGTAATAAAGACATTTATCCAAACTCTTGTTTATCAGTAAAACCTTCCAAACTTCTTTAACTCAGCGTATTTATCTTTTCTTTTAAACTTTCTCTTTTCCTGTATTGTTTGTTCTTCCTTCTTTGCCGACTTCTGCCTTTATTCCCCCAATTCTCCCTTTCTACTCTTTACATCCTAGTTTAAAGACACCCTTTCCCTATTACATGGCTACAGTATGCTAAACTGAGACCCATTGTAGCAATGTCCTGATTCAATTACTATGCTAAAGACCAAATTATTATTATTATTATTTTTATTATTATTATCATTTGTGGAATTCACTTGAGCCTCCCCAGTGATATACTAATACTTGTTCATTGAATATTCTGACTTCAGCATGTCTGTCACGCTGAAACATTTGCAGGTGTTATTTCTTCTGAATATTCCTACTCAAACTCATTTTTATCAAGTCCAGTCCAATTTTTAGGCTCATAGTTCAAGGGTCAAGACACAGTTAAAAAAAAAAAAACTAAGTTGAATTAAAATCCATCAGACTGTAGCTGCAGTTTGTATTCATGGGTAACTCCTAATTGAACAGGTTCTGAAGATAATGTTAAGGTTTGTCGATGTAAAGACGTGGTGGTTTTCTTTCCCAGACGTTGTTCATTACTGCTTTTTGTGAGTTATCATATACTGGAAAAATGTTATGCAGAGCATAAGAACATTAAGAGCACAATGGGTATCTACTTGTTTAATATACGAGCTCCTCTAAACTATTAGCTGCATTGTGTCCCCCTTCAACAACATGGCATCTCTTATTTCTTCTGACATGAAGTCCAATTTCAAGCAGTTACATTTCTTGAGCAAAACAATTAATCTCATTGCTTCTAAGGTCTTTAACCATCCATCTGATGCCTTTACCAGCATTTTCTGATATGCCTTTAAGACTGCATGTAGTTCTAGCAGTAACTGTACAAGGCAGTAATACTTATGAACAGGAATGTTAGTCTCATCTGTATTTGCATTTAAGTGTAACATTTGTCACTTATCAGCATTCTGTTCATAACTGCATTAGATTACCTCAGTTTGAAGCTGTTCTTGTTATGCTACTAATAACATTTAACACAATTTCTCTAAACTGAGTCATTCTTATGCAGACTAAATACGGAACATGGTGCGGCAGAGCAAGGTACTTTCATGTTTATTGCTTGTGCAATGCTAGTTGGATCACATACTGCAGGAAGTTGCACATACTAAGCATTCTTGTGTGTCATGCCTTTACCATACTTTGCATTTCTTTTAAATGAGTATATCAGGTATGATCAGACAGGTAAGATCAGACAGCATGAGAATGCCTAAGTTTGAAACTGTTTTGTTATGCTATTGATATAACATAACATAACATAACATAACATAATGGCTTCAGACTGAAGCATTTTCATACAGTCTTAAAAACAGAAGTCACATGCACACATAAAAAATATATATACATACATATATATATATATATATATATATATATATATATATATATATATATATATATATATATATATATATATATGTAAATAGCCAAGACTGCTCTGTAATAGTGGTGGAAGAAGTAACTGAATTTAGCTAGGGATCTGTGGATTGTGTGGCCACCAGAAGCCATGTGGTCCTATGTGCTCTGATGGGTATTTTAAAGCATTTTCAATCTTTTGTTCCAATGATGACCTGATCAAAATCATGAGTAAGGAAAACAATTCAGTTTTAGTTTCTTTCAAGGGTGAAATTAGTTGTGTCTAAAGCTTAATGTACAAAGCTGATAAAACAACATTTCCCAAAGAACTCCAAATGCTTTTGGTTACTTCCTCCTTACACCCCTCAAGAAGATAGCCACCTTTTATGTACCCATCTGGTGTTGTCTTGGGGTAAAAGAACAACTGGCCCAGTCATGTATTTCAACTTTTTGTCACACATATGCATAGCATGCCTGCATACTCCACCCCCGAGACATACACACAATCTGTGTAACCCTCTGATGTTAGAGTAGGGTGGAAATAAAATAAAAAAAATGGCCACAGTAATATATGTCAGTATGTTGCTGTCAATTATAAATACACAACATACCTCTTTACCCATTCCCACAAAGGATAACCACATGCATACATTTTAGACATCTATGTTTACTGTGGCCATCTTGCTTCACATTAGTGCAAACTAGGTCTGCAGAGCCAGATTAATGACAGTTTAAATTAAGAGTGATTGCAGTATTAATCACTTATATCCACAGATAGGTTCCCATACCCAGCTGAGATAGTTAATTTGTTGCCTGTATACCTTGGATACATGATGAAAAGGCCACAGTAATGTAATTCAGTCTAGCTTCTTGCAAACAGTAGCAGCAGTAAAGTATTCCAATAAAGTATTCCAAATGACTTCCCACAAATACACATCATATCTTTAAAAATAGTATAATGACATTTTAAGTTGAGCAAATGAGAGTTGAGTCAGTCACTTTAATCCACAGACAACCCCCATACCTACTTACTGATTACAAACATTTTGTATGACTGTGATGAAATGAATAAATAAATATAAAATGGCCATAATAATATATTTCAGCTTTTTGCACTCGATTATACAGTGCGACTGATTGCAACCCCCTCCCCTCAAATACATGCAAATAAAAATATATACCACCCAACAGACTAACTGTAAGTGGCCCATACAGTGTACTATTAAAAACCCTTTAGTTTTTAAAAAATCTACTGTACCTACAGTCCCATTTGTAAGTATCTTCATGTACTTTTATGTATGACTTAGGATGCTATGGGCATCAGTCACCTGATGCAGCCTGAGTGATTTGGAAAAGCTGCTTGCTGCTTCATCTAGCAGCCTATGCAGTCTCAATATGGTGGTATTTTTTTTGCCTTGACACAGGAAGATGACCAGTAATCAATCACGTTATTCACTATGGGGCATACACATAAAGGCTGCCAGTGGACCTTTTCCTTCATTACAGAAATAGGAACTCCAGACATACATTTCTTGAAACTGGAAAGTTGACTATTTTAAGAAAGAAACTCTACAAAACAGCATTTTCCTTTACATTTGAGAGGTTTACAGTCTGGCAGTACCATGAGACACCTCCTGTAGGTCATCCCTTAGTAACACGATCTTTCTTGTTGTTGTTTGCACTGCAAAGTAAGTCTATAGTCTGTTGCCATCTGGCTAAGTGTTCTTTCTTTTTTTCTCTTTTCTTTTTCCCTGCTAATCTGTAGTACATATTTATGTTATGTATATATGTTTCCACTCACTTCTGAAGGCTTCTATTGTAATACCTGATTTTGTGTTTGTATGAACAGCACATTTACTGGATAATGTAGGTGATTGTTAGTATATGAGAGTTTCTGTTTGTGAAGAGTTTTGTCATTCTCTAGAGTTATTTCCTTTTTTTATTTTATATATGTTATACACTCTAGCTGGCTGCCTTTTCTAAGTGCTTAAATATCAGATTTACATTGTATGTTGTGTAGCAAAGAAAGGGAACTAACGGATAGGCTTGCCTCCTGTTCCTCTAACATCTGTAAACTTACATCTCAGTAACACCACACTTACATGCACACACATAACTCTTGTTAGTTTAGTGTATTTTTCTTTCTGTCTTTCTATACTGTGGAAGCCACCATTTTTGTTTTTAGTAATCCCAAACTTGCATACCTACAAATATCTCCTGTATGCTTATTGTCCTGTTTAAAGGTTAGAAAGCTGAAATGCAAAACTATGAAATATAGTGCACTACTCTTGTTTGCCAAACATTACTTAAGGTGGATGAGTATAGGCAAATAGTACTGTACCTAACTAGTTCAACCATCAATAAATCCTTAACTTTCTCTTTCTCTCTCTCTCTCCCTCCCAGTGAAACAAGCACATATACCTTCTGCAGCAGCAGCAGTAGTCAGACGTATCATATCGCACTATCTAAAGAACTTCCACAGCTGAATTTCACCTGCAGTTAACAAAAAGTACACAAGCAACAAATAAAGTTAAATCTTTGTAAGGCAATAGGCAAATAACTTAATTTGTTAAGTCTAGTGTGCATTGTTTTGTAGTGCTGAATCTGCTGGAAGGACATTCCCACCCCACTCATAGGCCCTTTACTGCTGAAGGTGAAGCTACATTAACACTTCAGCGTATTTCACTCTTATCAATGTAATATATCCCTGGAAAGACATTGAAAAGCCAATAACTATAAAACTAGATTATGTAACTTGAGACAAGTATTTAGAGTTCAAACAACTTGTCTTTTGTATCCATGAACATCCTATCTCACTGATTGTTTATGGTGGTAAACCATCTGGGAGTTCTTCCCGCTCCGTTCACTCTGCTCACTCTGCTCCCCTGCCCTTCCCCCATATCCCACCCTCCCCTAGCACCTCTACTCTTATCCTAAGCAAACCACTCCTCCTCATTCCCATGATCCAATTACATACAACCCTACCATGTCCACACCCACAATTCATGCCCAACTTACTTTCTTCTATTTAGTCAAACTTATCTGCTCTCCCTTACATCCATTCCCTTGAATTCACATGCCCACTACTATGATTTTTCGCATCTTACTCTACTTTACCATCACAATACAATCACCACCTCAAACTATTTTAAATTAACTCCAGGCTTACCACCTTCTCTTCTACTATACGCACAAACTAGCATTGCACCATAATTTTACTACTGATCAATCACATCAACCCCATACATCTTTATCACACACTGCAAGGTAAAACACCTAACCACATTATCAAAGCCCACTCTGAAGTCAAAACATTTCCAACCTTACCTTCAGCTGCACACATGTCACATGATAACACCTGTACTACATTCAAACACACAGATTCCACTTTTACTATTTTTAAACCCACTATCACAGTTGACATGCTTCTCCTAACTTGTCTAGCCTCTTTACTCTTATTTCTCAACCTCACTACAGCTATATCTTTGCATACCCCCACACACCAATACACATCAATGACCTCCTCTAACCCTCTCCCCCATAAACAACACATAACTCCTCCCAGCTTTTCCCCTATACCCTCCTATTCTATTTAAGCCAGAAACTGGCCTCCTTACCTCTTATGAAGCCACACTTGACACCAGTACTCTCACCTAGGAATAAAAAACACTTCCCATGGTACACATTCCTCATTACCTATCTACTCAAATGTGGAGACGTACATCCTAACCCTGGCCCACCCTCTAATCCTAACCACAAGAGTAACCCCAAAGATTTAAACATACGCTTAACCTTAGAAGTATATGTAATAAAATAATAAAATGCCCCACTGCATGCCTGGATTGATCAAAATAAACCTGACATACTAGCCCTTACTGAAACATGGCTACATCCCAATGTAAAAGACTCAGAAATAATGCCACCAAACTTTGCAATAAGCAGAAGAGCTAGATCTAAAAAAAAAAAAAAAAAAGGTGGTGGGGATAGCACTTCGGTATCCCTCTATACTCAATATGACACCCTATACCAGTAATATACCCATCTTTTCCAATTCTGAGGTACTAATCTCCTTTTTGAACCTCAATATATCAAAAAGAATTTGCATAATAGTAATATATATCCCACCAGGTAACAATATACCAGTGTTGGAAAATATTTTATCCTGGACAGCCCAAACAATAAACCTTGAAACAATAATCTTAGGAGACGCAAAATATAGATTGTCAAACCATAGCTTCTGACTCCCACACAAATAGTATAAATCTGTATGTTTTTTCTTAGCTTATCAAGGCTCCAACAAGATACAGCAAAGATCTTGCCTGCCAATCCACCTTAGACTGGATTCTAGTATCCCACCCTGCTAATTACCCCTCTTCTGGTACACTGCCTAGCTCCCTGAGTGATCATCTGCTAGCTTACTCCCTTAGAACAAACTCCCAGCAACTAAGAGTACACACTATAAAATCAGTTAGGAACTCAATTAATTTTTGTCAGCATAAATTCAACAATCTCCTAAAGGAAATAGACTGGACACCTCTTAAACAATTACCCCTTAATCATGCTATACTATACTTTAATAACACCTTCCTTCACATACTTAATACATTAGCTCCCATTCGTATAAAAAGAATCAAAAATAACTCAGCACCATGGCTCTCTAAGGAATGTAAACACCTGATGAAGCAAAGGGACCTAGCCTGGTCAACCTGGAAATAAAACAAAAATGAACAAAGTGACAAAACTAATCAACAGAGATAAGAAGTCATATTATTCCCAGCTTCAATTCCAGCATAAAATCAAGCCTAGTAAATTTTGACACTCCATATCTTCCCTACTTAACCCTGGACAAAATGGAGAGCACACCCTATCACCTGATATCCCTCCATCACAAATAGCTGAAAACTTTAACAAGCACTTCATAAAATCAATTTCAGACCTACTAACTAACACCCCTAATGCTGGACCCTTCCACCTTTCAACCTATTCAGACACAGACCCCAGGCCATCAACTACTTCTGACCCTGTCATTACTAACCCCCCTACTCAACAAAATGTCATACAAACCCCATTCTCATTTCAGCCCATACCCACTGACACCATTAAGAAACTGCTACAAAAACTAAAACCCTGTTCTACTTAAGCTGACAATCTTCCCCCCATACTACCTCAAACTGGCTGCTAACTGAGTCACCTACCCAATCAGTATCCTTATAAATCAGAAGTACCTATCATATG